>NC_069500.1:1174896198-1174916198 GCF_027579735.1 Bombina bombina
GATTATTAACATTTATTTTTATTTCAGATCTACATAGACAGGATTCACTTGGAATACAGTACAATACTGAATTAAAAATAAGCTATTATTCACATATAAATGCCAGGATACCGATAACATTGTAATGCATTTTAAACTAATAATTAGCAGTATTAAATTACCTAAATAAAATAAAATGTTAATAATATAACATATTTGGTATCAGAATAATCAGAAAAAAATAACCTAATATTAACCATCTGTAATTGGGGTTATATATGATTAATGCAGAGAGTGTGATCTGATTAAATAACCATTTTATGAAAGAAATTTTTTTTTTAACTTGCTTAAAAATGTTAGAGATGGTCTTGTTGTATTTGTTTGTTTGTACGTCTGCTGCCACCTAGTGTTATGATGCGGAATTGCAACCATGAGATGATTGGTTGTTGCAAAGAATGCATTTCCTTGACAACACATTTACCAAATAAACCAATCCATGTTCAGTTGCAAAGAACTAATCCAAGACAAGGCCGTGGGCGTTTCCAATATTCACCAATGACTGATAAATAATCAAAAAGGGGAGGGGTGAGATGAGATGATTTAACCCCAGCATAGAGACTAAGAAAGGGTTGTGTTATTTTGATCCAGAAAGGAGTAACTGCGGCAGTTAATAATCAAAAGCACACACCTACCATATGGACTCCATATGCTTTACCCCAATTTTGAATTTCTGAGGTGAATTGGATCTGTTGCAAAACATTGGGAACCGGATTGCTGTTTATTTGGGTGATGTATATAAAAGTTTTATTATAAGATAAGTTATATGCATAGTCAATTTGTATTTAATAGATTTAAAGAAACAGTGTGTTTTAGTTAGCATTTCACAGCCTATATATATATTGTTTAAATCTGCGTCTGATTGACCAAGTAACTCATCTATGCAAGTTCTGATATTGTCAGTTAATTTTGTATTAGGATAAATTGCAGTTAAATAGCAGAATATATATATATTATCCTATTGTTTTATAAACACTGTTTAGAATTGTATTGCTTGGATGTTAAAGGTTTTTAGTCCCATTGTGTTAAATAAATAAAAGGCTGAATTGTGAAGGTATATTTTTCTGGGTTTTGTAAGAAGGATAGCATATCTTAAGAGTTGGTTTTAACACATATAAACTTTTATTTAGTTTCCTTTTACTGCAAATATAGTTCAATATGTTTATGGATATTAACTAAATAAAAGAATTCAGATATTTATATTAATTGTATGGTCTAGTAGGTGCATGGTTGATAAGGGTTTCTATTTCTTTGTATTGTGTTTATAACCCTGCCATAAACTTATATATATTATTTGGATAGCACTACTAAGATTTTCATAAATATACTGACATAATAATTGGAGGCACTTTTTCTGAGATTTAATAATATCCATCATAATTGATATAATATATTTGTAAGTAAATAGAAATTATTATAAAAGAGAAAAAAAAAAAATAATAATTCATATTTCGATATTAATATTTTGAAGATATAATTTTTTTTTTTTTGAAAAGTTGAAATATTAATTTTCATATTTCGAGATTGACATTAATATCTTGAAATATTATTAAAGATTAATTTTGAAAAATTAATAAAAATATTAATTTTTCATATTTCAAAATTAATCAAAAATATTAATTTTTCATATTTTCAAAGTTAATCAAAAATATTAATTTTTCATATTTCGGAATATTAATTTTTCATATTTCAAAATTAATAATATATTTTTTTGAAATATAAAAATTTTCCTTCTCTCTTTTTATTGGCAAAAATTGTATTAGCATTTTAGTTAAATAAATACTAAACCAATACAATAATGTCTGTAGCCAGAAGTGACTCATTTAATTCTATACATAGCAATGAAATTGGTCCCATAACCATACCTATTACTAAAGGTCAGGTCCTTAAGAAAGATATCTTAAGTTACCTTAAAGGGAAGTTTAATATTGCGGGTGAATTAAATGATTTTATGGATATGCTTGAAACTAGGGCTAAAAATATTACCGTTAATAATAATATGTGGAATGAAGAGAATTAATTCTTCCAGGAATTATTAATGATTAATCAATGCGAAGCTCCCAAAAAGCGAGATGAACTAATACTAAAATCCTGGCCCCTTTTAATATGCATAATTGACGAAATGTCGTTTTGTGTCACAGACAAACGATTGCAAATACAGGAGCTAGAAAATAGTATTCGTTCCTCGCGCAGACGCGAAGAGGGTTTAAAAATAGCCAAAAATAAAATGGATGAATTTGCCCAAAACCTAGCCACCTTAGATAAGCACAATATGGACTTAATCGCGCAGATACAAGATTTAAATAAACAGCTTGCGCAAAGCCAGAGAGAATTAAGCGATTTAAAAAGGTCATATCGCCATAATGAAAACCCCTATATTAGCAATGAGAATAATACAGATAATGCTAACTCCTTTAGCGAACGCGTCAGGGACGAGGTACGAAAATATATAGAACAACATAGACAAATGACCCCTAACGGGTCAGAAGTAGATTTCCCAAATAGACAATCCCCTCAGGATGTAAATCCAGAGGACAGCTGTAGCGCAGCTGATGCGGGGGAGGGAAACTCTAACAGAGAATCCCAAAATAAGTCTGATAAAGTCTATGATTCCCATAAAATAATCACTTTCGTACAACGCGCAGTACCTATATTCTCCAATAAGGGAACAACATCTGTAATTGATCATTTACAGGCTTTTGAAAATGCGTTAGCTATAATGAATGTTACAAGTGAGAAATTGAAAATGGAATTTCTACCTTGGGTATTTGACAGTAAGCATCACAAATTCTTTGCCTCACTAAAGGATATGAATATTCATTCCTGGAATGGGGTAAAACGACAATGCAGAAAAGAATTCGGGCAATATCGCACTAAAACTGCCGCAAAGATAGCGGTATATGGTTTAAAGTGTCGTGCGAATCAGAGTCCAATCGAATTCCTTTCTGTATTGAAAAATGCGTACAGTATGGCTGAAGATAATCCCAAATTTGATGGCTCAGAATTTGTAAATTTATTTTTTGAAGCATTGCCTACACCCATCAAAATCAACTTAGCTAGAGATTTTGATGAGGACTGCTCATTGGAATGGCTGATCAAAGAGAGTACGAAGTTATACTCTATTCAGCAGTCCAGTGAGCAGGGGGTTAAAAAGGAGTCAAAACCCAAAATTGTGGCAGAAACTAGGGTGTCACCTAGCCCCCTCAATTTGGAGTCTAACAAGAGGACTTATGCAGAGGTGGCCAGTCAAAACAGGCCATCTCCACAGAGGTTTAATTCTGCCCCTCCCCCTACACAGGTTGAGGCGCAGGGAGACTATAACCAAAGTGGGGGACATAATCAGGTGAATAATTACTCACAAAGAGAATACTCACCAAATAATTGGTATCCGCGCAAGGGTAGATACAATAAACGGCGAAGATATTCTCAGGGTAACCAGACACCCCAGGTATATAATGCTCCCCAAAATATTAATACTGAACAAGCTGAACCCCAGGGGCAACCACGCCAGAATAGAAATAGTGGCCCTGATTCTGAGGGAACCCAATGGTCCAGGAATCAGTACAATGGGGCACCAAGAGATAGGCCCAGGGGTAGAGGTAATTTGTACAATCAGGTAGATATGCTGTTTACCCAATTAAATCGGTTGAGCGAACAAATCGCTAATATGAGTCAAAAATCTACGGCTCAGCAACCGAACAATACTTTTTTAGGGGTACAGCCAGTGGTCAGCAGTGGACCACAGGCACAGTCATAAATACTGCAGTATCACCTGAAGGAGAGGGTAGAGATATACAAACTGTAATAATAAATATCAATGATACTAATCATGTTATCTCCCCACAGACCGGAAACGGACAAATTAGCTGTGACAATGAGCGACATCAGCCGGGAAAAATTAACCAAACTTTTCCTCTGCAGTGTTCTCTTAACATTATTTCCACAGATGCAGTACACAAGAACCCAGCTGACCTTGTCATAGGGGAAACAGGTAGGTATGAAATTTCCTCTGCATCGAATGACACAGCGGATCCAGGTAAAACGTGGCGAAGCCCACAGATGTACAAGAATGCAAATTTTATGTGTGAAATGATAGAAACTGCAGGAAGATATTATGTACTAGTTGAGCTGCAAGATTCAGTCTCCAACCCTATCAGGGGATTAATTGACACTGGGTCACAGGCAACTATCTTATCCCACAGGTACTACACACAGCTAAATGAGCTAACACCCCACAAACCTAAAATAAAAGAATTTGACGGTTCTCTAATAGGTGTTGGAGGTGACTCCCTAAAAGTTTACGGTACTGCCTGGTTAAAATTTAAATTGGGGAACAGGGTCATAAGACACCCTGTCATTATAGTGGATCTGCCAACTGATCGTTTAATTATTGGTAGTGATCTCCTGAAACGACTAAGCACCATAATTGATTGCATAAATAATGTAATTTGGTCGCAAGTTAAACGGCCTATCAATTATGAAAAATCTGGTATATCTCGCACCCGACATAGCTGTCACGTGGTGGAAGAGAAACCAGATGCTGTGGAGATTCATTTCAGGAATAACTCTGTACCTGAAATCACTATTCTACAAATAGATGATCAGACTCCTTTTAGTGGCTCTGATGGTAATACTTTTAAAATATCGCCTGGAAAGATAGCGAATATTTCCCTAGATGGCGATGTATTAACCATATCACTCCACAAGGGGGATCATAAAGTCCCTAAAGGGGGAGACCATGCTCAATACCTCACAGGGATTGAGAGAGTTAAAGAGGATCTATTTATCCCTATACAAGTACATGACCTTGGTAAAACCAAGTATGCTAAAATAAACTTAAAACAGGAAGCTAGCTATATAAGCGAAGGTTTATTAGCGCAAATAGCTGAACCTAAAGTGATTAAATATCTTTCTCCCCAAGACCACTGTGTCAACAGCCTGGATGACAGGTCTGAAAGTTATAACATCACAGCTAAGTGCTTATTATCTATCTCTATTGGTAATAAGTCAGTGAAGCACCTGTTTTTAGTTTTAAATACTCCCCATAATCAAATATACATTGGCAATGATATCTTACATAGATATGCCATACAAATAGATTTGATTAATTCTTGCCTCTGGAGCAGGTTAAAGGGGGACCCTGAAGTATTTCAGGATGAAAATGCAGCCCTGAAATCAAACCAGCAATTGCCATATGCTGTGAATATGCAGGTATCTAGCGATGTTATAATTCCTGCTGGGGCTGATAAATTTCTTTTACCCTTACAGGTAAAGAGAGGTCAGAAATTAAAAACTTCTGAAACACTGATTTGCCTTTCCCATAGAATACAAAATCTGGGTGTCTCAGTAACCTACACTCCTATGGTGAATATTGGAACTGTTCCAATAAATATTATTGTGCATAACATGACCCCACAGGATATAACATTATCCAAGGGAACTACCATAGGATATGCACTGGAATCAAGTTATTACACTTTTGGATTCCAGAATAATGTAATTGGGCTAATACCTGAAGGATACCTAACTGAAGAACAATTAATAGAACAATCCTTTGCATCTATGCCAGAGGGTCTATTTAATATTCAGTCTATTTATCCCTTCAGCTCAGAGGAAGGCATCTGTAAAATTGAAGAAGCCTCTCTAGTGTTTGATCAGCCAATCAAACAGCAAGATTACCCCAATCCCCAGAGTCATGGGAGCAATATAAATTATAATCAAGGGGATCTCACCTCTAGGTTGGAAGAAGCCTATGAAATAGGACAGCCTGAAATCTTTCCAGGATTTCAGCAAATAGTCGAAGAGCAAATATCCTTAGCCAATGGCTGTTCTAGCGGTGATGAACGCCAACAGCTGCGAGAACTCCTGATGGAGTACAAGGATATTTTCGCTAAGGATTCTTATGACTGTGGTACCACAGACTTACACATTGCAAGAATACAAACAGATCCTAATGCGCCACCTGTATTTGTCAAACAATACAGACTTCCCTTAGCCTCATATGATTCTCTTGCAGAGATCATAAGGAATTTGGAAGAAAGAGGTATTATCAGACAGGTGCACAGCTCTTATAATAATCCTATTCTAGGTGTCCTTAAGCCCAATGGACAATGGCGTTTGTGTGCTGACTTAAGACAGCTAAACAAACGAGTATACATGTCTGGCTGGCCTGTACCATACATTGACCAGTGTCTAGCACAAATGCAGGGATCCAAAATATTCACTGCCATTGATTGTGCACAGGGATATTGGACCATAAAGGTACATGAAGAGGACCAATATAAGCTAGCATTCTCCTTCCAAAAGATTCAGTATGCATTCCAGAGACTTCCATTTGGATACATAAATTCTGGACATGAATTTGCTGTATTCATGCATAAGGCTATGCCTGACGCACTGGAAAGGGGGACCTTATCTTATGTGGATGATGTTTTAATCAAAAGCACAGACTTTGAAAAACACATTGCAGAGCTTAAACACGTCCTCAGCCAACTTAAAAGGGCAGGTGTCAAATTATCCCTGCAAAAAGCTCAATGGTGCCGCACTCGTATAAACTTCTTGGGACATGAAGTTACTTCTGACGGATTAAATCCCCAGAAGAAAAAGGTAGAAGCGATAATGAATTCTAAAAACCCAACTAACTTAAAGGAATTGAGATCATTCCTGGGTATGACAAATTATTCTCGCAAATTCATTGATAATTATGCGGAATTAACTAAACCACTACTACTTCTTCTGAAGAAAGATGTGAAATGGCACTGGAGTGAGTCTCAAGAGACAGCCATCAGAGAGCTGAAGAGAAAACTCACTCAAGCACCTTGCTTAGCATACCCTGAAGGTGGCAAACCTTTCTTCTTAGAGACAGGATACACAGATATAAGCATGAGTGCTGTGTTATACCAAAAGCATGATAATTTGAACAAAGCCATTGCTTATGCGAGCAAAAATCTATCCCCAGTAGAAATAAAGTTTAACGATTGCGAAAAAGCCCTCTTATCTACTGTATGGGCTCTACAAAATTTCCGCAGCTATATACAGGGCGAGAAAATTATTGTAGAAACGGCCCACCAGCCTTTGCTATATTTGCAAAGTGAGAGAATAAGAGATGGGAATTTGTCTAATAGCCGCATAACAGCGTGGACTCTTTCCTTACAAGGCTGGCCCTTAGAAATTCGCTACAAGCAGAATAAAAAGAATCCAGTCGCACAAGGGCTTGCTGAGCTCCACGACTGTACTGCTAGAGATCCTGGGGAAAAATTATCAGAAGATGATTTTCTGGAGGAACAATTGCCTTCCCCATATAAAATATACAATGAGGACCATTGTCAAACATTACCTTGGGTGTATGTTGATGGTTGTTCTTACCACGCCACTATTGATAGTGAGCGCAGATTAGTCGCTGGCATTGGTATAACTTGGACAAATGGAGTCTCAAATATATCTGTAGGTTTCAACATTGGACCAAGATCCAGTCAAGTTGCAGAACTAACTGCTGTTTTCAAAACCATTGAAATGGCTATTGAACATGGTATTCATGAATTTGTGATCATAACTGACTCAAATTATGTGCGTGACAGTTTTGTTGAATACCTGCCAACTTGGAAAAGAAATGGCATGCAGAAAAGCAATAACAAACCAGTCAAGCATGGCAAATTGTTCTGCGAGATTGATAATCTGGTAGTATCCAATGATTTAACCATACACTGGAAAAAGACCAAGGGTCATTCCAGAATTCTAGGTCCGGATAAGGAAGGCAATGACCTTGCGGATTCATTAGCCAAACAAGGAGCCATAACTGGAGAACTCCTTAATATTGACCACTTAATGGGTGCAATTCAGGTAGAAGCCATTACCAGAAACCAGGCAAAACAACAGAGTGAGCCTAACTTGGTACAATGGAGTCAGGATTCTCCTAGTGAGGACCTGATCACTAGTCAAAAAGAAGACCCCATTGTAGGCATCTTCTATAAACACATAGAAGATCCTGAAAGCAACCCCATCTCAAAAGATGATTGTATTGGCAAAGAAGATCTGAGAATCTTAATAAAATCTAAATCACAATTCAAATTACAGGATGGTTTGTTAATTAGAACCTCCAAAACTGGCATCCAGCAGTGGGTAGTACCCACCAAGTTCAGAGGTCTAATGCTTCAACATGCCCATGATGCTCCCACATCTGGTCATCGTGGTGCCAAACTCACGTATGAAATATTACGTGATTATGCTTTTTGGCCACACATGTTGAAAGACGTTCAAACCTACTGTCAAGGGTGTTTAATCTGCCCACAGTTCCAACCCACTGCACCAACGCATAGAGCGCCATTGCAGAAAAGGGGGATGGTAATGCCATGGTCAGATATACAAATTGATTTTATTGGTCCGGTAACAAGGTCATCAAGAGGTAACAAGTACATGTTAACAGTGACATGCCTGTTCACTAAATGGGTAGAGTGCATTAGTGCACCTAACAATAGTGCGGAAACATGTGCAGCATTGCTCATCAACCATGTATTTTCCAGATTTGGTCTGCCCCAAAGAATCGAGTCAGATCGGGGGACCCACTTCACTAGCGAAGTGATGACAAAAATGTGGAAAATACTAGGGGTTAACAGAAAGCTCCATATTGCTTATAGAGCTGCCTCAAGTGGTGGTGTAGAGCGTTACAACCAGTCCATTGTTAAAATCCTCAAAATGTTTGTGAGTGAAACAGGTAAAGACTGGGATGTAAAACTACCTCTAGTCTTAATGGCATTAAGAGCAACTCCAAGTAGTGCTACCAAGATGTCACCTTTTGAACTGATGACTGGTAGAAGAATGGTTCTACCTCAGCATCTGCTGTACCGTACATCAGACCAAAACTTGATAAATGCTGCCAATACACATCAATATGTGGAAAACTTAAGAAAGCACCTGCAATATGCCTTTGCATTTGCTCAAAGGAATTTAGAAAGAGCCGCAACTGCCACTAAAACCTATTATGATCTCAAAACATCCAAAAAGGAATATGAAATAAATGATAAAGTTTATCTTTATAACTTTGGAAGAGGTCAGGTTAGGGAGAAGAAATTTCTTCCCTCATGGAAAGGTCCTTTTGTCATTACTGACAAAATATCTCCAGTGGCCTATAAAATACGGATCCCCAAAAATGAAGGTTTCATAGATAAATGGGTACATATCAATCAATTGCGGGCACGTCATCCCAGATCCCAACTACAAGTCATAGAGGGAGAATGAAGTGTCATATCCCCAAATGAACTAGAGACATACTATAGTTTAAAGATGCCTAACTGATAAACATGAAGGTTCAAAATTGACAGACTATCTACATAGAAGACTGTCCATGATGTGTACGGTCAACATCCTCACCAAATACCACTAACCTTGATCCAATTCAAATACATGTGTCCTACATATTTTTGAATTGGAAAGGGGGATTTATGTCAAGGTATTTGAAATATTATTAAATAATATATAGAAATATATTTAACTTTATCTAATAAATCTGTGGATGTGAACATGGTCTGTAGGACAAAGGATTAGATCTCCCCCACTCCAATTGCACAGGAGACATTCTTGGCTGAAAGGAGAACAAAGGATTATCTCTGGCAGATCTCACACACTCAATATGTTAAATTATGCAATTGTATAATTTAGCAAGGAACTAAAATATAACAGTTTCAGGATACAGGCAAATATATGGAGACGAAATGTCTGAATTACCCTTTTGGAACTGATCAAAATCATGGAGAGGCAGCTTTTATGCACATGGTGTTAATTTTTAAATCCACATCTGCACTGCTGGCTAAACAGGAAATATGCTGCATTAAGACTTTTACAACTACTCGTGGATTGACCCCATGTGGTGAATATGAGACAAAAAGTCTGGCAACTGAAGTTACTGAAAAGTTAGAATGTTAGGATAATACAGTGAAGGCCCATGACTTACATTATGATTTCAAAACAACTGTATATATTTTAATGGATATGAGATGTATATATATATATATATATATATATATATATATATATATGTGTGTATATATATGTGTATGTTTTGAAAGCATGAATATCTTAGCCTCTGTGTGTTTAAGAACATGAATAGATGTTTATGGACCTGAAGAGAAGTGATTATTAACATTTATTTTTATTTCAGATCTACATAGACAGGATTCACTTGGAATACAGTACAATACTGAATTAAAAATAAGCTATTATTCACATATAAATGCCAGGATACCGATAACATTGTAATGCATTTTAAACTAATAATTAGCAGTATTAAATTACCTAAATAAAATAAAATGTTAATAATATAACATATTTGGTATCAGAATAATCAGAAAAAAATAACCTAATATTAACCATCTGTAATTGGGGTTATATATGATTAATGCAGAGAGTGTGATCTGATTAAATAACCATTTTATGAAAGAAATTTTTTTTTTAACTTGCTTAAAAATGTTAGAGATGGTCTTGTTGTATTTGTTTGTTTGTACGTCTGCTGCCACCTAGTGTTATGATGCGGAATTGCAACCATGAGATGATTGGTTGTTGCAAAGAATGCATTTCCTTGACAACACATTTACCAAATAAACCAATCCATGTTCAGTTGCAAAGAACTAATCCAAGACAAGGCCGTGGGCGTTTCCAATATTCACCAATGACTGATAAATAATCAAAAAGGGGAGGGGTGAGATGAGATGATTTAACCCCAGCATAGAGACTAAGAAAGGGTTGTGTTATTTTGATCCAGAAAGGAGTAACTGCGGCAGTTAATAATCAAAAGCACACACCTACCATATGGACTCCATATGCTTTACCCCAATTTTGAATTTCTGAGGTGAATTGGATCTGTTGCAAAACATTGGGAACCGGATTGCTGTTTATTTGGGTGATGTATATAAAAGTTTTATTATAAGATAAGTTATATGCATAGTCAATTTGTATTTAATAGATTTAAAGAAACAGTGTGTTTTAGTTAGCATTTCACAGCCTATATATATATTGTTTAAATCTGCGTCTGATTGACCAAGTAACTCATCTATGCAAGTTCTGATATTGTCAGTTAATTTTGTATTAGGATAAATTGCAGTTAAATAGCAGAATATATATATATTATCCTATTGTTTTATAAACACTGTTTAGAATTGTATTGCTTGGATGTTAAAGGTTTTTAGTCCCATTGTGTTAAATAAATAAAAGGCTGAATTGTGAAGGTATATTTTTCTGGGTTTTGTAAGAAGGATAGCATATCTTAAGAGTTGGTTTTAACACATATAAACTTTTATTTAGTTTCCTTTTACTGCAAATATAGTTCAATATGTTTATGGATATTAACTAAATAAAAGAATTCAGATATTTATATTAATTGTATGGTCTAGTAGGTGCATGGTTGATAAGGGTTTCTATTTCTTTGTATTGTGTTTATAACCCTGCCATAAACTTATATATATTATTTGGATAGCACTACTAAGATTTTCATAAATATACTGACACTATTTAATAGCTATTGTACCTGGTTAAAATAAATACAAAGTTGCCTGTAAAATAAATATTAATCCTAAAATAGCTGCAATATAATTATTATTTATATTGTAGCTATATTAGGGTTTATTTTACAGGTAAGTATTTAGCTTTAAATAGGAATAATTTATTTAATAAGATTTATTTTATTTCGTTAGATAAAAATTATATTTAATTTAGGGGGGTGTTAGTGTTAGGGTTAGACTTAGCTTTAGGGGTTAATACATTTAATAGAGTAGCGGTGAGGTCCGGTCGGCAGATTAGGGGTTAATACTTGAAGTTAGGTGTCGGCGATGTTAGGGAGGGCAGATTAGGGGTTAATACTATTTATTATAGGGTTATTGAGGCGGGAGTGAGGCGGATTAGCGGTTAATAACTTTATTATAGTAGCGGTGAGGTCCGGTCGGCAGATTAGGGGTTAATAAGTGTAGGTAGGTGGCGGCGACGTTGGGGTGGCAGATTAGGGGTTATAAATATAATATAGTGGTCAGCGGTGTTAGGGGCAGCAGATTAGGGGTACATAGGGATAACGTAGGTGGCGGCGGTGTGCGGTCGGCAGATTAGGGGTTAAAAATTTTTATTTGCCGGCGATGTGGGGGGACCTCGGTTTAGGGGTACATAGGTAGTTTATGGGTGTTAGTGTACTTTAGAGCACAGTAATTAAGAGCTTTATGAACCGGCGTTAGCCCAGAAAGCTCTTAACTCCTGGCTTTTTGCTGCGGCTGGAGTCTTGTCGTTAGATTTCTAACTCTCACTTCAGCCAAGACTCTAAATACCAGCGTTAGAAAGATGGAAAAGTCGCGGCTGCAAAGTGAGCGTTATACCTTTACCTATAAATACCAGCGGTAGCCCAAAACCAGCGTTAGGAGCCCCTAACGCTGGTTTTGACGGCTAACGCCAAACTCTAAATCTAGTCGTAAGTTTGTAAATATATCTAAGTTACAATTAATACTTCTCAATACCACTTGAGTTAAAATTAAGGTAAAATTTTTTATAATCTTGTGCAATAAAAGTTCTTCTTAAATCTGGAATATGTTTAAAACTTTGAATTCCAATGTACTTGCAAAGCTTCCAAATAGCTTTCAGCTATAACAGGAGGCAGGAACAAGAGAAAACAAATAGTAAAGATTTGTTTAGCAGTTTAATATCCCTTTAAATTGGAAAGAATACATAATAATGCTTCATTCTTTTGCTGCAGTTTATTTAAATAAATAAATAAAAACAACATATTTCTCTGTTAGACTTTATTTAATGGCTACTATCTTTAAAAAAGTCACGGGTAAAAGTGACGTACACTGTAGATGTTAAATTTGTGGACAGGTCACACAACTTTTTATTTCAGTCTAAAATCTCATATAACCAATACACATCTTATCAAAATAATCTAGAATATGCTGGTTTTATATAAGTAAAATAATTTCCAGGATGTACAGTATATATGTAACATACAAATGACATAAACAGATATTGTAAACTCATGGAGAGTAAATGCATAGCACACTGCTTCCCTGAATATTGCTTTAAAAATTATTTAGTTGATCTACATTTAGATTAAACCCATGGGTGTGTCCCCTTAATTCATTTCATAAATAGACAAATATTCGTAGTCATGTCCAATGTTTTTGACATAGGACAGGAATCCTCCATTTAAACTGTGAGCAACATATAAGAGACCATGTCTATCCTCTGGCACAGACGTGCCCCGAAAGGTCGATGACGAACTACCAGTAAAGTGTTGACCAGGCTGTTGTCCAACTTTCTATTTCCCTCTCAACTAGTGGTGTTAGCATAGGCTGAAGTTGCAAGTCATGTAAAAATGTGTTTTGCACAAGTATTAGGGATAGACAAATGTGTAAATTTCTGAATTCAAATGTTAGAACGAATGTTATTACTTAAATTTCAAATTACAAATCCGAATGTTGATACGAACAAATATTCTTAAAAATTCTATAATCGAAATGCTATTTACACTTTTCGAATGTCATTCACATCATTGACAAACTTTACAAAAAGTAGACCTCATCTCGATGCTTACTGCGGAGACATGCACTATGGGTTTGCACTGGTTCAGACTAGTTGCTTGTAGAGGGTACTTGAAGCAAAATTAGTTAAAAAAAAAATAAGTTGTACAGAGTTGAAAAAAGAAGAACCCCTACAGACAGATCAATGGTGCAAGAAGACAAGTTTGCTATGAATCCACTAAAGGAATGATAAGCGGAACATGAATAAAGCTAGAAGACGCCTTTGTTGCAAACACCAAGGGAGTGTATATTGTGGATGAAAATTGGATGGGCCAAAATATCAAATTATCAAAGGCTGCATATCTTAATTAGAATAAAAAAGCAACAACCTTGGAAATTATCAATATGGAGGTCATTTTTTTTATTTTTAAACTCATAAGACATGTAATTTTCTATAGTAACAGTGATGGCAGCAAACTATAAATATATATGGATATGCTCCTATACATATATATTTATATACACATATTAACACATAAATATATATGTATATAAGCATATACATATACTGTATATTTGCTGGGAACACACAGTTCCCATAGAACACCCTACACCCACCAACTTTAGCCCCCAAAAACTGCCTGGTGCAGTTACTTATTTTGGGGGCATTTGGGGCACATTTATAAAATTAACCAAAGATCTGATCTCTAGTTAATTTTATAAGCGCTAATTGCTACCGCGAGCTCGCAATAGCAATAACCATCCACTGGTAATGGGCACGCGATTAATTAGCGATCCACTTGTAATCTGGCCTTTAATTGGTACAAATGGGAAAAATCCCTGAGCTGAAAAGTCTTATTAAGCACACAGAGAATAGTAGTAAAGCAAATCATTTTGTCTTTGCATTTAAACATAAAACAGTCATGGATGGAACAAGCAGATCCTACTACACATATTATTGAACAATAAAATGTACATTTCAGAATCTTTATTAAACGTGAACTTAAAGACATAATGCCCACAGGGCACGTTTTAAAAGACATCAGATCTGGCATTAATTAGGGAGCTTAGTGGAGCATTTTTATATCATTGTCAGAAATCTACAAATCTATAAAAATGTACCCATATTGTCTTTTTTTTTAACTGTATTATTAAAAGCACAGGATGTTTCATGCAAAAATTGTCATTATTCTCCATATGATGGGGTTAATGTAAATGTTGTTGGCATAAAGAAGTGTTGGTTGGCATTCTAGATTTACCTAAGGAGAGTTTGTGCTTGTGCAGTGCACATGAACATTTCAACTTCATAAAGAAGCAAAGTGTTAAAGCCATGTCCGCCTAGGTGAGTTTTTAATGCACAAAAGCAAAAAGATTAACCCTCTGTTTATATGTTAGTTAAATTGTGGAAGGCAGGAAGAATTTAAATTATCCCCTTGTGTATCTAATCATTATTCTGTATATTAGGACCTCAATATTGTGAAAATTGCAAAAAGCAATTCTGTAATAAACAGAGCATAATTGAATTTTAATTTTTTTGGCTCCTGGGGACCAATTTTGTTACAAGGTCCTCTACTATGTCTTCTAGCTAAATATTGCAAGTTAATCATTATTGCTGCAGTAATGTTATCAAATAATCATACTGAAATTCTCTCTACTTCAGGGCTCATCATGAAATGATACCGACTTGTTAAACATTAGGCAGCTATTAGGAGGTTTATGAGTAGAATATTTAAATAAAAAAGTCCTTTTACTCTAGTAGAAATGTTGTTTTCTTTCCTTATACTGACAGCAACTATAAAGCATTAAACCATGCTGTCAACGGAGATCATGGCCGCTTTGCGAATCTGCTGTATTTATTTATTATGTAAATACTGCAATTAATTTAAACAAAGACAACATTGTTAGGTGATTTAATGCATATTCAACTTGAGCTGCTTTATTTTCCGAAAACTTTATACTTTGTTCACATAACAAGCACTTTGAACAAAATACATTCACCTAGATTACGAGTTGTGCATTATTAGCACCGTTGTGGCCCATAATGCATCATTTTCCCTAACGCAGCCATTAAAAGTCTTGTCGGTATAGCTGTACCACAAGCCTTTTAGCCTGTAACGCAACGTCAGTACCGCACTCGTAAAAATGACGTTTTTTCATGGGATTCCCATAGCACCGGTATTACGAGTTTTGCATTCTGGCTAAAAAGCGTTACAGCCTAAAACGACAAGATCCACAAAAAGTGTTACAGCCTAAAACAACAAGATCCATAACATGATCATCATCTAAAGTCAGTAGTTATAAGTTTTACGCTACAAAGCTGTAACATAAAACTCATAACTAGAGTGTTACAAAGTACACTAAAACCCATAAACTACCTATTAACCCCTAAACGAGGCCCTCCCGCATCGCAAATACTATATTAAATTTATTAACCCCTAATCTGCCGCTCCCGATATCGCCGCCACTTTAAAAAATATATTAACCCCTATTCTGCCGCTCCCTGACATCCTCACCACTATACTAAAGTTATTAACCCCTAAAATGCCGCCCTCCCCCATAGCAAACACTATTTTAATATTAACCCCTAATCTGCGGTCCACCCACATTGCCCACACTATACTATAAGTCATTAAGCCCTAGACCGCCGCCACTATACTAAACCTATTAACCCCTAAACCAAAAGCCCCCCACATTGAAATAAACTAAACTATTCACCTCTAAACCTAACGCCCCCCTAACTTTATATTAAATTTACAATTTCCCTAGCTTTAATTAAATTAAAACTTACCTGTCAAATTAAAAAAACTAAGTTTAAACTAACAATTAAACTAATATAATTAATAAACTAAAATTAAACTAACTACCAATTAAATTAAACTAAACTACAAGTTTATAATTACAAAAACAAAACTAAGTTACAAAAAAATAACAAACACTAAATTATGGCCAATAACAAACAAAATTATCCCAAATAAAAAAAGAATTACACCTAATCTAATAGCCCTATGAAAATAAAAAAGCCCACCCAAAATTAAAAAAAACCTGAAAAGTGCATTTGTATGGGCATTGCCCTTAAAAGGGCATTTAGCTCTTTTACTACCCAGAACCTAAACTAAAAAAAAAAAAAAACACCCAAAAAAACCTTAAAAAACACCAACCCCCTGACGATCCACTTAGTTTTTGAAGTCCCGCTTGAACGATCTTAATCCCGAAGTTGAAGTCCTGATCCAAGCGGCGAGAAGTCTTCATTCAGAAGACCTCTTCAATCTTCATACCGGCGGCAAAGTCCTGATTCAAGCGGCGAGAAGTCTTCATCCAGGCGGGTGTTCAAATCAGCCAATAGGATTTAAGCAGCTCTTATTCTATTGGCTGATTCATCATCCAATAGAATTAGAGATGCTTAAATCCTATTAGCTGATTTGAACAACCAATAGGATTTTAGCAGCTCTAATTCCTTCTGGCTGATTCAAATTTGTCAGCCAATAGGAATGCAAGAGACGCCATCTTGGATCGCGTACCTTGCATTGAAGATTCAGTGTATGGCAGCGACCGTATAAAGAGGATGCTCCATGCCGGATGTCTTCAGGATGGACCCGCTCTGCACCTCCGGGATCAAAATAGCAGATGACGCCTGGATGAAGATTGAAGAGGCCGCTTGGGTGAAGACTTCTTGCCGCTTTGATCAGGACTTCGCCGCCAGGATGAAGATTGAAGAGGCCATCTGGATGAAGACTTCTCATAGCCTGGATCAGGACTTTAACTCCGGGATGAATATTGTTCAAGGGAGGGGCAAGTGTGTCTAATGCAGAGGAGAGAGTTTTGTTATAGTGGGCTGTAGCGAGATCAGGGCAGGTTATAGTGGAGGTGTGAGGGAGGAGATTTTGAATGATTTTTTAAAATTGGAGCGGATCCACAGCATGTGTATTTCTACAGGTGCGGGGGCGGGATGGAGAGGTGGGTTTAGCTGTTGCATTAATATTATAGGTTACCAGGTGGTGGTTTTAAATGGGAAAAGGGCGACAGGTGGTGTCAGAAATAGAGCAAAGGTAGGAAAATACCAGGTCAATGGAGTGTCCATCACGGTGAGTCGGGAATAGGGTGGATTGTGAGAGACCAAAGGAGGATGTGAGTGAAAGAAGTTTAGAGGCAGCAGGGGCAGATGGGTTGTCAATGGAAATGTTGAAGTCCCCAAGAATTAGGGTTGGTATATTTGAAGAGAGAAAGTGAGGAAGCCAGGCAGCGAAGTTGTCAAAGAATTGAGAGGTTGGTCCAGGAGGGCGATAGATGACTGCCACTTTGAGGGAGAGGGGGAATATCAGGTGAATACAGTGGATATTGACTAAATTTGATGGTATTCTAAAGAATTCTGTGACTGAGGTTAAAAGTATGATAATGGAAACTAAACATTCTAAATTCTTAAGGGATAAGTCAGATTATGATTCCAACTCAGTCTATATCTGGAATAGATCACAACGATCCAAATTTAGGAAAAATAACAATAACACAGCCAGGAGGGGTAGACGCAGACTGAGGAGACAATCAGTAAAATCAGTATCCTTTTCATATAGTGAAGATGAGTTTTCTTCTGACTATATGTGACAGCAAGAGGGTGCAGTTTCACAACCAGTGGGTATTCTAGAACCTAACACTCATCACATTACTCAGGTAAATACAGAACAAACAGTAAGACCTAAAGACTCTTCACCTATAGTAAATAGCAATACAGCTATTAATTCTAAAACAAAATATCAGGCTTCCTCCCTGGGGAACTTAGATCAAGGATTAGCAGGATATGCTGGTAGAATGCAATCAGACAAAGACACCTTAGATCAGGTTTTTCCCTTGGACATGGGAGGAGCCACAGAAGGCAATCAAAGTATAAACACACCACAGGACAGATATCATCTGAGAACCAGCTGCCCCCCAAAGCAAATACAAATGAACAGTGTAATTAACTTATCATCTGTCGTTTTAACTGATAATCAGCCCAAGATTTTGAGTTATGGCCTAAATTTTGCTCCATCTAACACCTTCAATTTATTTCAAACAATCATTGATGCAAATAGACTAATCAGGTACGTTACACTAAAGAGACAAACTAGTGGGTCTGATAGAGAAACAGATAATACAGGCATAGATGTAACACAAACAGATTTGACTTTTCAAGAGAACTGTGATGTGGTAGCCCTTCAACAACTATATAATTAAAGTTCTGTAATTGGGGGAGATATTGGTGAAGGATACCTTAAAAAAATAAATCTAGATTTTTCCCTATACAAAGCAGAGGTTCCACACTAGAGACTTTCTTTAAAAGAGTAGAGAAATATTTGACTACTCCTAAATATACTTCAGACACCACAACTAGCAAAAAGGACAGAAAGACAAGCTCTCAAAGAATTACAAGACAATAAAAATCTGTTGATAAGACAAGCGGATAAGGGGGGATGAGTGGTGGTCCTCAATCGAACAGATTATGTCCAAGAGGCCCTACGACAGCTACATAATGAAAGAGACTATATGATATTGGACAGAGACCCCCACTGATAGATTCCGGACAGTTGATGGTACAGAATTTGGATATATTGATAAAAACACCTTTGATTTCTTATATGTATCTCATTATAGAACACCCATCTTTAATATTCTCCTGAAAGTCCACAAATCGTTTATTAATGTTCAAGGCAGACCAATAGTGAGTGAGATTGAATTCATTATTGGAGCATCTATCCCAATGGCTGGATTCATTGCTTTAACCCATAGTCACGACTTGACCAACTTATTTGCGTGTCACCAAACACACATTGGGTCTGCTTGAACATTTTGAATGGAAAGAAGGTCACACATGGCTAACCATTGATGCGGTCTTGCTCTACAGTTCTATACCCCATGCTTATGGGATTGAGACCATTCAATATTCCTTGACATACTACACAGACTATACTAGTGAATTTCGGGCATAGATTGAGAAAGTAACTTTATTTGTATTAAAACACAATTATTTCAATTTGAAGGAACTTTCTATCTCCAGAGATGTGGTACTGCGATGGATGCTAAATTTGCCCTATCCTATGTCAACCTATTTTTGGAGATGGAAACCCTTTTAAACAGCACATCTGTTTTTTTAAACACTTCATAGATGATTTGTTGTTCATCTGGTCTGGTACTAGGGAACAGCTTGCTTCCTTTGTTGATCGGCTCAATAACAATTGTGTAGGCTTGCATTTTACCTTTGACCATCAAATATCTAAAATAAACTTTTTGGATGTAACCCTTACAGGCAACAATGGTAGGGTGAGTTTGAAGGTATACCGCAAGCCTATCTCTGGAAACACTCTGCTGCTCTCATCCTAAACATGTCCCGTACGCTATCATAAAAGGACAATTTGTGAGACTCAAACAAAACTGCAGAAGTCAGAGTAATTTTATGGATGAGGCAAATGATCTTACACAAAGATAATTAGATTGAGGATACTCAAGAAG